>NC_086364.1:2913128-2945628 GCF_036324505.1 Eleginops maclovinus
ACAGACAGACAGACAGACAGACGGACAGACAGACAGACAGACAGACAGACAGACAGACAGACAGACAGACAGGACAGACAGACAGACAGACAGACAGACAGACAGACAGTACAGACAGACAGACAGACAGACAGACAGACAGACAGACAGACAGACAGACAGACAGACAGACAGACAGACAGACAGACAGACAGACCGACAGACAGACAGACGAGACGAGGACAGAGACAGACAGACAGACAGACAGACGAGACAGACACAGACAGACAGCAGACCGATCCCTGACCGACCGACAGACTCGACCGACCGACCGACCGACCGACCGACCGACCGACAGACCGACCGACCGACCGACCGACCGACCGACCGACCGACCGACCGACCGACCGACCGACCGACCGACCGACCGACCGACCGACCGACCGACCGACCGACCGACCGACCGACCGAGCCGACCGACCGACCGACCGACCGACCGACCGACCGACCGACCGACCGACCGACCGACCGACCGACCGACCGACCGACCGACGACCGACCGACCGACCGACCGACCGACCGACCGACCGACCGACCGACCGACCGACCGACCGACCGATCCGACCGACCGACCGACCGACCGACCGACCGACCGCCCGACCGACCGACCGACCGACCGACCGACCGACCGACCGACCGACCGACCGACCGAGCCGACCGACCGACCGACCGACCGAACCGACCGACCGACCGACCGACCGACCGACCGACCGACCGACCCGACCGAGCCGACCGACCGACCGACCGACCGACCGACCGACCGACCGACCGACCGACCGACCGACCGACCGACCGACCGACGACCGACCGACCGACCGACCGACCGACCGACCGACCGACCGACCGACCGACCGACCGACCGACCGACCGACCGACCGACCGACCGACCGACCGACAGACCGACAGACCGACAGACCGACAGACCGACCGACAGACCGACAGACCGACAGACCGACAGACCGACAGACCGACCGACCGACCGACCGACCGACCGACCGACCGACCGACCGACCGACCGACCGACCGACCGACCGACCGACCGACCGACCGACCGACCGACCGACCGACCGACCTACATACATACATACATACATACATACATACATACATACATACATACATACATACATACATACATACATACATACATACATACACATCTGCCATACATATCTGTTTATAGTACACATATCTATATATTATACATATCATATACATCTGTTATACATAATATATGCATCTGTCCATACCTCCTCATTCAACAGTGTAAAGTATTTAAATACTCTCAATGTATTCCACATATGTATATATTTCACATCCTCAAATCTTTATTGTTGTTATTGTAAATATTCTTCTCTCTTTTTGCACTATTTTATTTATCTTATTTGCACCATGTATGTGGAGTTGTTGGAGGAGCACGCGACATAAGATTTTCATTGCCAACATATACGTTGTATCTGCTGTGCATATGACAAATAAAACCTTGAAACTTTGAAACCTTGAAACCTTAAGACTTGCCAAGACATTGGTGGGCAGCCCATGGCTCTGCAGTGGCTCTCTGAAGCTTTGACAAAAAATGTAATGGAAATAAAAAACAGCTATTTTTCATTTTTTTGGCACTTATGATTTCTTTTTATTACCATTTATCTTAGAGTTTCAGTTGAGTTACTTCCCAACCCTGGTCATTTTATTGAATTTTTTGGAAAAAACCTCATCAGAACTTGTAGCTGCCCCTGACGCTCTTATTCTGGTCAGAATTAAACCACGCATCGACTGATGCTTAATGAGAGTGATGTTTATTTTTTCCAAGGATATTTAATGTCTTCAGACACAAAGTACACCAAACACCAACACCAAACACCGTGAAAAACTGAAATGAAATAAATATAACAGTCTTAACATCGTCATCTTCCAAACAAATGAATATCTTAGGCCAATATCTTTTACAGTCCGTGAATATCCATGTGGCCTTCATGAAACTTAAATATGAAATCTTACAGACTATTTAAACATAAAATGTACAGAAAAAACAGTTTTCATACCGTGTGCGCCTTCTGACCGGAAAATCAGGAGCTGCTAAGGCTTTACGGACACACTGTTGCACACATCTTGCTCCATGAGCAGCGCAGGTCCAAAAGACTGAAAGCACGTCTTCCCAACTACTTATTACGTTTATCACAAGACTTCCTGTGCACGTCATTACGTCATTATTACACATCAAATTATTAATTCACATTTAACCTAATTATATATGAAATAGAGAAAGAATAAGAACATAAAACTACCTTAAACCAAAAATATTGCATGACAATAATATACAAAAATATTAATGCAACAAAGAAAGAAACCAGCTAGAACACTTACTTTCTCACTCTAACTTGGACTTTCTTGGTCTTTCTGAAACATGGCTTAACAAACACTCCCCCGAGGCTGCTTATGATATTTCTGGGTATAACGTGTTCAGGAGGGATAGAAACAAAGGCAAGGGTGGGGGATTGCTAGTATATGTTAAAAACACAATTACATGTAACCTCATTGAATGGTCACAGGAAATAGATATGGAGTGTATTGGGTTGAACATGTCACTATCTCCTCAGATGTCTTTCATTGTCATTTGTCTATATCGACCACCATCATCCAATAGCATATTCTATGAGCATCTTCATAATATTCTTAAGCAATGTGATGTTAAAAAGGAGTTAATACTAATGGGTGACTTTAATATAAACTGGAACAAAAAAACTGAGCGTAAAAACTTAAAAGATATAACTAATAAATTCAATCTCTCCCAACTGATACAAGGTCCGACAAGAATAACCAACTCCTCTCAGACACAAATCGATCTGATATTTACAAACAGACCGGAGAGAGTAACTACATCGCATAACATGTTGACTGGTCTGTCTGATCATAATATCACATTGCTGGTAAGGAAACTAACCAGAAAACGACTTGGAAATTCTACCATAAGAAATCAATTTTATGAGAAAATTCCTAAAAACGAAATAGTGAACTTGGAGAATGCTATAAATCAAATTGACTGGTCTGATCTTCTAACCAACAGAGACACTGAAGTTAGCTGCAGTACTTTTTTCTCTACCATTAACGAAATAAGAGCAAACTTCACAAGGAAGGTGAAACAGAAACATGGACAAAAGACCACCCTACCATGGCTAAATGACACTCTCTGGCAACAAATGAAAGATAGAGATTCTGCTTTAAAGAGGGCTCTAAAATCAGGGCATAGTAGTGACCGGCTTACCTTCACAACTCTCCAAAATAAAGTATTAAGGAATCTAAGAAAGGCTAAGGCAGATTTTTTTATTAGAATCATTAATGAAGCACAGGGAAATGGGAAACTTATTTGGGAAAATCTTAATAAACTAATTGGTAGGAATAAAGAACAAAGAACAACTTTACCTGAACTTAAAATCAATGGAATATTGACCCAAGATAATGATATGATTGCAATTACTTTTAACGATTTCTTTATAAAATCAGTCAGGGAGTTGGCTCAAGGTATCCTAACTGAAACTGTGCCATCTATCCCCATTGATGATACTAAACCTATTTTTAAAATAAAGGAAATATCTGAATCAGAGGTTATCAAAATTATAACCTCCTTGAGGAACTCAAAAGCAAGGGATTCATATGGTTGGGATACCACATTTTTAAAATCACACAGGGATACACTTGCTTGCCCCATTGCTCATCTGATCAACCTGTCAATTAGGCAAAGCACTTTTCCAAGTTCATGGAAAACAGCAGTGGTATCTCCAATCTATAAGTCTGGTGATAAAACCATGGTGTCAAATTATAGACCCATTAGTATACTATCAGTAATCTCCAAGGTATCAGAAAAATGGGTGGGAGAACAGTTGAAAAATCATCTAAACTTGGGCCACAGTCCTTTACACCCAATGCAATTTGGATTTCGTACAAACCACTCTACAGATACAGCTAACTGTTTCCTCCTTGAAAACATCAAGTCAAAATTAGATGAGGGTGGTATAGTAGGTGCAGTGTTTCTGGACCTTAAGAAGGCTTTTGACACCGTGAATCACCAGACACTTTTATCTAAATTATCTTATTTTAACTTCTCAGCTGAGGCCATGAAATGGATGGAGTCCTATCTTATTAACAGGAAACAGAGTGTACATATAGGTAATTCTTATTCATCATATCTGGACTGTAATATTGGTGTACCCCAGGGGTCAGTACTGGGCCCTATCTTGTTTAGCTTGTACATTAATGACTTACCTTCAGTTTGTCCCTCTGTTAATATACAGATGTATGCAGATGATACCGTTCTTTATGTGCATTCCAAAAACAAGCAACAGGCTGCAGCAAAACTAACTGAAACACTGGTACATGTTTCTGACTGGCTAGAAAGGTCATATCTACATCTTAACATTAATAAAACAGTCTGTATGTTCTTTTCTAAGAGATCCTCAAGTGCACCACAGGCTGATGTCTATATTAAAGGAGAAAAGCTCATGGTTGTGTCTGATTTTAAATACCTTGGCATCATCCTAGATTCTAACTTAACTTTTAAAAAGCATGTTAAAAAGGTGGCTAATACCATCAGATATAATCTGGCTAATTTTAGACATATAAGGCCATACTTAACAACAGAGGCAGCTAAACTTTTTATACATGCCATGATCTTTTCTCACATATCATACTGCTACACAAGCTGGTCCCAAGCAAACATGACAACTCTTAAACCAATAGAAACCCTCTATAAGCAAACTTTAAAAACACTAGATCAAAAACCTATCAGTTACCACCACTGTCATATCATTACAAAATATAATTTATTTAGCTTTGACAGTTTTTTACATTATCTAGATGCCTGTCTTATTTTTAAAATATTACATGGGCTTGCACCTCCTCCACTGGATGAATTTGTTCAACAGAAGAGCAGCAGTGGCAGGGCAACTAGGGCAGCCACCAGGGGAGACTGTGTTGTACAGTACAGACATAGTAAATTTAGCCAAACAGTCTTCTCAGTTCGGGCCTCAAATTATTGGAACTGCCTTCCACACAAAATCAGAGACAGCACCAGCTATCAGTTATTTAAAACAACACTTAAGAGATGGATTAAAAACAATCAAAACTGCACTCATTAATAGCTGTCTTAATTCATTCTAGGCCATTTGTATTTATTCTGTCTTTACTCTTTTGTAATGTGTAAGTTGATGATGTGTTGACCTGCCGGGGGACTACGGACGAAAATTAGCTTTGGCTAACTCCGGCACATTTACGTTTTTAGTGTATGTTTACATTGAGAATGTTAATTAATGTGCACTGTCCCTTTTCAAATAAACAAATAAATAAATAAATTGGCACACCTTTTCAGCGACAGCTACACTGCCACCAAAATCCAGAGATTTATGTTACTCATTTTTGAAACTTGGAATTAAATCTTGGAATTTTCCCTAAGATAAGAAAACCACTTTTCCACTTATTCTTGTGTAAGATCTTAAACAATAAAGATTTCTTCTGGGCACATGCCATTGTTGTCTGAGGCTTAGGTTAGACAGGTACTCTTTTTGCCACCTACTCCAGAATTGCTCCGTTAGGTATTGCACTCTCCTCCACCTTTTCCTGGCATACAAGTCTTCTCTCACAAAACTGCCTGGTGGTGGGAGTGGCACAACAGCTTTCATGGTGAGCAACTGATTCGGAGTTAGAGGTTCAAGACTCTTCGGATCACTGATGGTATTCGTGGTGAGCGGACGACTGTTTACGATTGACATAGCCTCATAGAAAAATGTCCTCAATGACGTGTCATCAAGTCTTCCCTTGGCTTGTGCCAAAACAGTGCTCATGACGCTCCTGACAGTCCGAATTTGGCGTTCCCAAATCCCACCCATGTGGCTTGCATCAGGAACGTTCATGAGGAAATCACACTGCTTTCTTGCAAGGTAAGTTGCAATCCTCTCTTTGTCTAGATCCTTCAGACCCTTCTTCAATTCGTTCTTAGCTCCAAGGAAATTGGTCCCCTGATCAGAGCGGATCTGTCTTACTGCTCCTCTAAGAGCTATGAAGCACCTCAAAGCATTCAAGAACGCGTCTGTTGAGAGATCCTCCAACATTTCTATGTGGATGGCTCTGGAGCTCAAGCAGGTAATCAATAGACCGTATCTCTTGAATTCTTTACGACCCTGTTTGGTATAAAAAGGGCCGAAGCAATCAATCCCTGTGTATGAAAACGGAGGCGAGGGATCGACTCGGTCACTGGGTAGGTCCGCCATACGTTGTTGCTCTGCCGAACCACGCACCTTTCTGCAAGTGACACAGTACTTGATATGCTTGGCCACTATCTTGCTAGCACCTAATATCCAATAACCATTGGCTCTGAGCTCATTCAACGTCTGACCTCGGCCTTGGTGCTGCGTCTTCTTGTGACAGTGGTCAAGAATGAGCTGGGTGACAATGCCTTCCCTAGGTAAGATCACTGGATGCTTCAACTCCAGGGATGCAAAAGACATTCTTAGTCTGCCTCCTACCCTGAGCAATCCATCTTGAAATATTGGATCAAGTTGATGAATCTTGTGAGTCTTTGGCAATATTGATGACCCTTGGCTGAACCATTTGAGTTCTTCTTCAAAGGCCTCTCTCTGTGCTGCTCTGACTAGCACAAGACCAGCTTTTCTTCGTTCCTCAACACTGATGGGACCGGTTCTGTCTTTATGTGCCAGTCTTTGGATTCGCACAGTCACGTTGAGAGCTGTGTTCCAATCTGAGAACCTTGAGATTCTTTTCAGGAAGTTTTCTTGTTCAACCACGTCAGTTCTCAAGACCTTCACCTCAGGGTCGCCCACAAGAAGTTCTGGTGTTCTTTGGTCTGTGACAAGTTCTTGTTGCCACAAGAAATCTGGTCCTCTCAGCCAACTTGAGTCTAGCAGCTCTGCCACCTTGAGGCCCCGTGACGCATGGTCTGCTGGATTCTTACCCGTCTCAACATAGAACCATTGACTAGGATCAGTTGTGTCTCTTATCTTCTGAACGCGGTTGGCTACAAATACATGGAAGCGTCTGGCTTCGTTTTTTATGTAACCGAGCACTACCTGTGAATCGGTCCAGAAAAACTCTCGATCTATTTCCAGCTCCAGCTCTTCTCTGAGGGTGTTACTAACAGCAGCAGAGACTGTTGCTGCTGTGAGCTCAAGGCGGGGAATGCTGGTAACCCTTATGGGTGCCACTCTGGCCTTACCCATGACTAATGCACAGTGCACTTTCTCATCTGCAACAACTCTAATGTATGAGCATTGGCCATACCCATTAGTGCTGGCATCTGAGAAATGATGCAGCTCAATTTTTCTGACTGTGCCGAGGGTTTCAGGGATGAAGCATCTTGGAATTTCAATTTTTTGAAGACTCTGTAAGTCTTGGAGCCATGCTTCCCATTTTGGCTTCAGTTCAGGGGGAATGGGTTCATCCCATCCCACGCCCTGTCTGCACATCTCTTGCAGCACTCTTTTACCGTTCAAGAGGTAGGGAGCTAGAAATCCCAGTGGGTCGTAAACACTGGCTACTGTTGATAAGATTCCCCTCCGTGTGGCTGCCTTTTCTGTGAGGACGACATTGAATGCAAATGTATCCAGCTCAATGTTCCATCTTATGCCAAGTACACTCTGTGTCGGAAGCTCACTGTAATTCAGGTCTACATCTTGGACAGCACTGGCACGTTCACTCTCTGGTATTGCATCCAAAACTTCTCTGTTGTTGGAGACGAATTTGTGTAAACGCAGCTGTCCCCTGCTGCAGATCTGTCGCGCTTCACTGACAAGCTGGATGGCCATTTCAACAGACGTGACGCTGACCAGCCCATCGTCCACATAAAAATTCTTGCGAAGGAAGGTCGCTGCCAGTGGTAAGTCTTCCTCATATTCAGTGGCAAGGTGTTTCATGCCATAGTTAGCACATCCCGGCGATGATGCAGCGCCGAATATGTGGACACGCATGTGGTACTCCTTAGGGTCGCTTTCTGTATTTCCATTGTCCCACCAAAGGAATCGCAGGTATTCACGATCCTCTGGGCTGACGTGGAAACGATGAAACATTTTTTCCACATCGCAGTTGATTGCAATCTTGTATTGACGAAATCTGCACAGGACTCCAGTCAGAGTGTTCGTTAAGTCTGGGCCTGTGAGCAGATGGTCGTTCAAGGAAGTGCCTTCAAATTTGGCGGAGCAGTCAAATACGACCCTAATCTTTTCAGGCTTCCTGGGATGATACACCCCATGGTGCGGAATGTACCATGTGCTGCCTTCTTTGGGGTCCACACTTGCTTCTTCTGCATCCCCATCTTTAAACACACAGTCCATGAACTTGATGTAATCCTCTTTGTATTTAGGATTCTTCTCCATTTTTCTTTTTAAATGTTTCAGGCGCCCTGTAGCAAGCTGCCTATTGTTTGGCAACTGAGGACGCGCCCTAAATGGTAGTGGCATCTCCAGATGTCCAGCGTCGTTGTGCCTGACCTTGTCATTCAACATGTGTAGAAATTGAATGTCTTCCTGTGATATTGTCTTTTCTTTTGGGTTTGTGTCAAGAAAGTCAGTCTCCAGTGCTTTAATCACTGAGGCCGGTGTGATGGGCGGAAGCTCCTTCACAGAGACACGGTGGCAGAATCTGGTCTCATTGTTTGTGCTAGAGCAAGGCACCGTGGCTCCAACTATGCTCCAGCCTAATGCCGTCTTGACTGCATAGGGTTCATGTTCTTCTCCAGATACCACTTCCTGTGGTTTCAGAGCCCTTGCACAGTCATAGCCAACCAGGAGTCCAACTGGACAGTTCAACAAGCTTGGCATCTCTTCAATCACGCTGTGAAGATGAGCCCACCTCTTTGCTGTTTCACTTGTTGGAATACTATTCCTCTCCAACGGAATATATTCCTGTGTATACGTTGGTGGTAGCTCAATGCTCTCTTGTGAGTGATACCCTCTCACCCTAAGTCCAACAGCTCTGTGGCAGTTCACAATAGAACTCTTGTCAGTCATTGTTGACAGTTTCAACTTCACAGGTTCTGTGTGAGCTTGAATTTTCTGGCAGACATCCTGATCTATGAACGTACTGCTACTTTGTGTGTCCAATAATGCATAGACTAAGAGTTCTGGGCTATTCTTTGCCGCACTGGAAAGCCAAACTGGGACAATCATGGAAGTACGGTCACCGCTGTCCATTCTCACATTGCACAAGCTTGTGGAAGAACTTTCATCTTGCGATGGTACCTCTTGCTTCTTACCTTGAGGAAAATCCTCGTGGAGTGGAGTTGGGTGATTCCGCTTGCTAATGTTACAAGTTGCTCTCTTTCGGCATTTTTTGGCAACATGGCCGACTCTAAGACACCCAAAGCACATGTTGTTGCTGATAACAAACTTTTTCCTGTCTTCAAGAGGCATGGCTGCGAATTTTTCACACCTGTAGATAAAATGATTTTCTTTGCAGCAGACACATTCTAAGGGCCTTTTTGGTTGAGTTACAGGCAGACTGGCTGTAGAACCCTCTGTGGAGCTTGAACCCTTCTGAGAGGAGGTTTCCCTTGGCATCCTTGCTGTCATCACCAAGGTGTTGGCCTTAGGACGCTTCTGCTCTTTATCAGTTTTCTCATCCATTTGTTTCAGTGCATGAAGGGATGAGACTGGGTTGCACGCAATACATGCTTCTTTTGCCACAAAGCTTGAAAACTCCTCGAAGTTAGGATATGGTTTTCCTTCATCCAATGCTTTACTCACAAGCCGATTCCAGCGGGTAGTTAACCAGTCAGGCAGCTTCTGCAGCAATTTCTGGTTTTCTTCACAATCATCTAGCACCGTTAGACCAGCAACATGTGGCATTGCATTCTTGCAAGAGATGAGGAAATCACTAAGTTCTCTCAACTTCAGAGACTCCTTGGGTCCAATTTTAGGCCAGCTGCTCAACTTCCCCCGGAATGCTCTTTGAATAACGAAGGGATGGCCATAACGTTTATTCAGGGCTTCCCATGCCTGGGTGTAAGCTTCTTCGTCACTCCGATAGAATGTGCCTTCTAATACACAAAGTGCTTCTCCACTAATGTATTTTTTCAAGTAGAAGAGCCTGTGCGCTGAGTTTGTGCAACTTGTTTCAATTAACGCCTTGAAACTAGTGCGCCACTCTGTAAATTTGAGTGGGTCTCCTGTAAACATGAATGGTTCTGGTGCTGGTAGTCTAGTCATTACCAGGGACTGTTTTAAGGCTTCAACCAGCAAGGTTTCATGTGAAGTTGGGGCTACTTTGCTTTCAGAGCTAGGCAAGCCTGAGAGATTTTGGGGCACCTGAATGGGTGGAGTGCTGTTATGCTGCGTGGGAAGCTGACGTGGAGGCAATGTGATTATTTCTCTTTCTCCTATTTCAGCATTTAACTTGAATTCCTCTTCAGCATATACAGTGTATTCAGCCTCCATGGCCTCAATATCCCTCTTATCTTCCATCATTTTTAACCTCTCTTGTTGGGCTATCACCTCTTTCCTTTGTTCGGATATTTCTTTTTCCCTTGTAATTTCAGCACGCTTTGAAGCCAATCGCGCTGCCACCTACCTTCTTTTGGGACACCTGACTACCAGGCAGACTGCCCCCTGCAGCTCTCGACACTGTTGAGCCGTATATTGACTTGGCGTCATCTCTTTCGAGCAATTTCAAGAGTGATTCTTTCACTGTGTCGGGGTCAAACTCTTTATCTGCTTCTGCATAGCGTGTATTGAGAAGTTTGACTATTTCTGTTGTCACAGAAGAGCAGCTATCCATTTTTCTCCTAATGTCCGGAGATGGTGTGGTCATGGTGCGCAAGCTATCATATTCTTGCTTTAATATTGGTTCATATACACCTAAGGATTGAATCATGTCGCCTAGTTCCTTTTTAGTGCACTCTTGCTTTAATTTGGTCCTGATAAACTGAACCTCAGCCTTAAAGTTAACATAAGCATACATGAACTTCTTTTCCTTTTTGGAACTCTCCTCTTTTAAGTATTGAACCCATTTTTCAGTTGGATGCTTCTCTCTTTCAGATCGCCTCAATTGTTGTTCAGACTGAAGTGTTGGTTCGAGCCCTATGTTATGAATTTGAAGATCTGCATTAATTTCAGCTATGCGCTCTTCAATGCCCTGTCTTTCTGATTCTTCAAGTTCAGTGTTTAATTTTGCCTCTAAGTCTGTCTTCTCTTTTACCAGAGCTTCAATTACTCCTTCTAGTACACTTGTATCTGTTTTGCCCTCTGCCATTTTGTTCAACACTTAGCATGCAACTTAGTGTAATATTAAATCTTTAAATGTAATGTAAACTACTGAACCATAACTATGGACCCGTCATGAAATTACACATTCACAAATAGAAAACAAGTTACATACTGTTCAATTTACAAACTGTCAAAATGCAACATTTTTCTTTTCTCTTTTTTTTTCTTTCTTTCCCAACAAAGGAGCACGAAATATTCAGTTCAATCTGTCCAGTTCAATGAACTAAATCAAGTTGGAAAATAAACAATCTGACCTGTTATCCGTTGCAAAGGTAGGCTTACTCGTCAGCTGAATTGTCCCTGTGCACCGTCTTCTTGCGCTGTGCCCTTTTCCCGCGCTGGTTTGCAGCTCGCGCAGCCTCGCTGAACAGATGCCAGAGTGAGTAGGCAGGTCCACGCGCTGGCCTACCACGTCAAGCCAACGCTCTGGAGACGCAGGCCCTCGGAGTTTCACAGGAAAGCTGATGCACCTCGGCTGTTGTTCCCTCTCGCGGGTGTTTACGCTGTCCTCCTTCCATCGACGGTCTCGCAGTCACCATGCAAAATCTTCCTCCATCCATCGAACGCTGCACCTCGAAGTTTCTGCAGGAGCACGCTCTTGTCGGGTGTATGCTGCGTTTCACTCGGTCGAGACACCTCTCCTCGACGTATTCTTCACTTTGTGCAGACAGTTTCACTTCCCTCGAAGGATATGTTTCTCACTCCCCTCGGAGAATACGTTTTTCACTGTAGCTGCCCCTGACGCTCTTCTTCTGGTCAGAATTAAACCACGCATCGACTGATGCTTAATGAGAGTGATGTTTATTTTTTCCAAGGATATTTAAAGTCTTCAGACACAAAGTACACCAAACACCAACACCAAACACCGTGAAAAACTGAAATGAAATAAATATAACAGTCTTAACATCGTCATCTTCCAAACAAATGAATATCTTAGGCCAATATCTTTTACAGTCCGTGAATATCCATGTGGCCTTCATGAAACTTAAATATGAAATCTTACAGACTATTTAAACATAAAATGTACAGAAAAAACAGTTTTCATACCGTGTGCGCCTTCTGACCGGAAAATCAGGAGCTGCTAAGGCTTTACGGACACACTGTTGCACACATCATGCTCCATGAGCAGCGCAGGTCCAAAAGACTGAAAGCACGTCTTCCCAACTACTTATTACGTTTATCACAAGACTTCCTGTGCACGTCATTACGTCATTATTACACATCAAATTATTAATTCACATTTAACCTAATTATATATGAAATAGAGAAAGAATAAGAACATAAAACTACCTTAAACCAAAAATATTGCATGACAATAATATACAAAAATATTAATGCAACAAAGAAATTGGCACACCTTTTCAGCGACAGCTACAGAACTTGTTTGTGCAATCACTTTTATTAAGGTATTTGAGTGTAAAATGTTAAGAGATTTGATTTTAAAGAGGGACAAATTTGTAAAATTATGTGTTTGCCCTTAGAACCTGTATGGTAAAAAGAGAAAAACACTGTAATATTGCAGTGTTTCCTGTAAAGTCTTTAAGGACAATTCCTGTAAATTAACTGCTTTTGCATTTTATTTCAGTTAGAATATTTTTACTTTAATTTTATTGTGTTTGTTTGACTTTTTTTTATCTGCTCAAATAAAGATGTATAAAATATAAAAAGTTGTACATTTGTTAATCGAAAAATAATTGTACAATTCATTCAAACTAACATATCAAAGTACAGTTAATGTGTTGCCTCTCCAGGCATTTAATATTATTACATTTATTTCTTAAATAATTACTTTACAGTTTAAATTAGCTAATGTAAAAATTAATATTATTTTGTTGTTTTAGTTTTTGCGACGACGTCACTTCCGGTTTAGTCACTTCCGGTTCAGTCTCTTCCGGCGATCTTCCTGTTGAACTTAGCTGGGTAGAAAGAATGGCCGACATGTGCATCGGAACATAATCAATCAGCATCCACTTGGAGGCATCAGAGTGGCAATGCCGTGAGTTGTTTGATTGTTAAAGGACATGTTGAAGATGTTATATTATGATGGATTTAGTTCGAAAAACTGTTTGATGTGTTGTATACAAGCTAAAAAGTGATGCAATTGTCAATCAGAATGCCTCATTTCAGTATTGGACAGTTTCTGTTGTTATTTATAACTATGCATAACGTGATGTTAGTCATAAGGTTGTCGTAAATAGACACAATATTTTTGTATTATTGTATTTGCAGTTTTCACCGTCTGTTGATGAAGAAGTGAAAGTAAAAGGTCAAGCTTACTACGACTTTGTCTCATTGGCTACGGTTTAACTCAGTGTTTAGTCAGAGTTTCGACACACTGCACGAGAACACTACAGTGAAAAGGCAGCATTGGATGTTTTGAAGTGGTCGCGATGGCAACAAGCAACAGGTCGGCTGTCGGCAGTGCTAGGAGCAGCAAAACATCAGCATCATCAGTAAGGGCAGCCCATGCTCGGGCTGAAGCAGAAGCAGCAAAGGTGAGAGCTTCATATGCCAGCCAGGAGGCTAAGCTAAAATTGGAAAAGGCTGCTAGAGAAGCAGAAAGAGCTACTAGAGACGCTCAAAATAAATTGGAAACTATAAGGTTAGACACAGAGTTGGAAGTGCTAACCCTTCATAGAGAAGCTGACGCAGCCATAGTGACAGCTCGAGTGTTGGAAGACGCAGAGGGCGATGCAGTCTGTTATCGAAGACGGGAAATCTGAATCCAAAAAGGGGAAAATCGAACGCACCAGTGAATACGTTCTATCCCAGATCAGCCTTAAAAATCGTTCTCCTTCCTCACCCTTACCCGTTGCTCCCTCACTCAAAGCAAGGTCACATGACAGCTTCATATCATGGCATCCACCTGTGGAAGACGATTCACAATTACAACCTGTCAGCAGGAAAATGCAGACATCAAGCAACCGTCTCCAAATTATTTGACCCAACTAAAACTGAAACAAAGGCTAAGGTTAGTAGAGCCACCCCACCATGAATGCTCATGCTCCGTCGTATACTCCACGACATTTCCCTCAAACTGGCACACCCACGTCCAATTTAGGGGAGCCTTTGGCACAGTATTTGGTACGAAGAGACCTTGTGACTTCAGGGCTGTGCCAGTTTGATGACAAGCCCGAGAATTATCGTGCATGGTACTCCTCCTTCTCAAGTGCAGCCAACGAAGTCAACCTAACAGCAACCCAACAGTTGGACCTCATGACCAAATGGCTTGGAAAAGAATCTAGTGAACAGGTTAAACGCATGCGATCGGTGCATGTCAACAACCCCAATCTGGCTCTAGACAAAGCATGGGAACGGTTGCGTGAATCTTATGCTGCCCCCGAAGTCATCGAAAAGTCAATGTTCCAGCGCCTGGACACTTTCCTAAGATTTCAGCCAAGGATCACTTGAAGTTACGTGAGCTTGGGGATCTACTTGCAGAGATCCAAGGTGCTAAAGAAGATGGATATCTGACCGGCTTGTCCTATCTGGACACCTCTCGCGGGATAGGACCAATCGTGGACAAACTCCCTTACGGGCTTCAGGAGAAGTGGGTGTCCGCAGGGTCACGGTACAAAGAAGGAAGCGACGGGCGTTTCCCCCCCTTCGAGTATTTTTGCAACTTTGTTAGCTACGAGGCAAAAAAGCGTAGCGACCCTAGCTTCATTCATCAAGGCAGCACCACAACACCCACCAAACCTGACAAACCATTTTCACGGAACTTTAACACCAACAAACCCATCTCAGTGCACAAACGGATCTTTCCACAACCAACGACCCTTACAAGAACTGCCCGTTACATAACAAACCCCATCCCCTTAAAAGGTGTAGAACATTCAGGAATAAACTCCTCGATGATAGAAAGGCCTTCCTCAGAGAGAAAGGAATATGTTTTAAGTGTTGCGCCTCCATCTCTCACCTTGCCAAAGACTGCAGGTTCTCTGTGAAGTGCTTTGAATGCAACAGCACCAGTCATGATACAGCCATGCACCCTGGCCCACCTCCTCAAACCGTCAAGGCTCCTTCACCGTCACGAGAGTACGGCGGGGAGGGAGAAGACGATCCCGACATTGCTGTCGTTGGAGCAAGCTGCACAGAAGTTTGCAGTCCAGGCCAGTGGAGCCGCTCATGCTCAAAGATGTGTCTCGCAAAGCTTTACCCCAAGGGTTCAAAGGACATGGCCATCAAAGCCTATGTGATCCTGGATGACCAGAGCAATCGCTCATTAGCAAGACCAGAGTTCTTCAAGCTGTTCAGTGTGAAGAGCAAACCATTCCCGTACCATCTCAGAACTTGCTCCGGCATCATAGAAACATCCGGCAAGAGGGCAGAAGGATTCGAAATCGAGTCACTGGATGGCACAGTGCTCATTTCTCTCCCACCACTCATTGAGTGTCATGAGATCCCGAATAATCGGTCTGAGATTCCAACACCGAACGCTGTTCTTCATCAGCCTCATCTCCATCACATTGCCGAGCACATCCCTGAACTGGACCCAGAGGCAGAAATACTACTGCTCCTGGGGAAAGAGATGCCCTTTAAAGGGAAACAAAAGGGTAAGGAAACCCGGTCAACACCCCCAAAATTTCCCCCCCCTTTGCCCAAGGGCTTTTTTGGGTTTGGGTAGGGGATAGGGGGAAGTGTGGGGGGTAATGAAACAAAACCCAAAAAGGGTCAACCCCCGTTCAAACAAACGGCTAGACAGGGGTGGGGCCCACTCAATTTTTAAACCCTGTCCCAAGTTTCATGCAGGGCAAAAAACCCCCCCGTAGCCTTAACAGTCGGTAAAAGCCCAAGGGGATCAGGGACAAACAGTGTTCAACCGTACTGAGAAGACAAAAAACCGCCCCAATCGTGGAAAAACCCCAAACTTCATGAAGATAATGGACAAAAAAACTTCCCCAGAGACGAAGCTAACATTTGGGGTCGCCCCACTGCCCTTCGGGATAACTACGCCACCTTTTACCAAAATAACAAAGGGCGGGCTAAAATGGGTTCGCATCCTTAAAAACAAAACCTTGAAAAAAAAACCCAAAAGAAAGGGAAGAACAAAACTTGCCCATTCATGGAAAAAAATTTTTGGGCAAAGGGGCATGCAGGGGAAGCACCATCGCTACAAAAGGGGGGGAAAGGTGGTATCCCCCCAACGTTTGGGTTTTAATCACCCACAGAAACCAATCAATCGGGGTTTTCCCTTTGTTTCCGTCCCAAATATTTCTGGGGCGCCCTCCCTAAATGACGTGCTCCTCAACGGGCCCCCGATCTCAAAACTCCCCCCTTTGGAGGGGTTTTTAACGTTTGGAAAAGAGGGTTGCAATTCTTGAAAGACATCCAACAGATGTTTCATTGTTTTTTTTAGTGCACAAAAACCATCGCAACTTCCCCCGGGTTTTTGTGGTAAGAGTTTCCCAATGGGCCCATTTTATGCGGGTTCACGTGAGGGAGATCCCGACGGGGGCAGCCTTTTTTATCTTTGGGCGGAGTAAATTGACAGGAAACTGGCAGACGGGTCAAGGAATGGGGGAAAAATGCTGTCCCACCGGGTTTGCCAATAGGCGGGGAAAAAAAAGGGTACGTATTATCGGTTTTAAAAGGGGAGGGGAAAGGGGATTGGAGCGTTTAAAAAAGAGCCAGGACCCCTTTCAAAAAAGACTGAAAAGGGACCCCCCCGGCCGTTGCTTTCGCTTTTTGCATTATCATTTCATATCAGGTGGTGAAGGAATACAGAAACAATGCACAAAAAGTTTCGGTCATTTTTAATTAAATTTAATTATTCTTTTAAATTTTATAAAGTAGCACCCAGTTATTATAGCTAAGGGGACACTGTGATGCCCCCTTTTTTTAACTAAACTTTGGGTCTGGGGGCACCCTACCCGTTAGCAAGTTACTTGTACAAGCTAGTGGAAAACAAACCCTGTTGAATATTTCCTTTTTATTTTGTGGGGAGAAAGAAAATTAATCCGTTGGGGTTGGGGAATTTGGGGGTCCCCTAAATTTTTCGTTTAACCTTCCATCCCCCCAAGAGAAGGGGGAGACATAAAACAAACTGGGGGTTTTTAACAAAAGGGCAAAAGGTAAACGCACAAAGAAAGGGGCGGCAAAAGATTTTAAAAAAGGGCCACCCCCGTCAAAGGGGGGGTAATCAAACTCCGGGGCTGATTTACTTTTGGGTCTATTTTGTAAATCGGGGGGTTTTTAAAGATTTTTTTTATTTCAAATGTTAACTGCCTGATATGGTTATAAAAAATTACGTCACACCATTCTTTTAATGAAGGCTAATATCATATGTTTTCCAAATAAACATGTCAAAACGTAAAAAATTAAACATGTCAAAACTGCCTCAAAATTGAAATGCTTTAAAGCTTTTTTTGCTGTTCTGTTTTTTTCCTTCAGGACACCAAACTGATCTCCCCCCAAAGACCATATCACAGACCCTTTTGAAGGACCCCCCACACAGATCCTTGGGAAAGGGGGCCAAACCGATACCCCGCCAGCCTAAAACCAGTAACCCCCACCATGCACCCCCTGAAAACCTCTGAAACCAAACCCGCATCCAGAGTCTTGACAAGAACCCCAAAAAAAAACCCCTTTCCCAAAGGGGCAAAAAAAATGTTTTTTTAAAGGGAAAAAATTTAATGGGAAGGGACCCGAAAGAGATTAGTTTAAATAACAAAGATAAAAATTTGAGTGACCTATCCACATTTAAGATCGCAAAAGATACGCTTCAGACACAAAGACATTGGTTTAAACAGTTTTTTTATTAATTTTTAAAAAAATATTTTCATTCCCTTTAAACCCATTCATATTTAACTTTTTGTAAAATAAGAAGACCCAGTAAATTTTGTTTTTTTTTTTTGAGCATTGATTATTTTCCCACAACTAGGAAAACCCACTGTTTTTGGGACCCGTTTCATCCGAAGGCAGTTTTTGGGGGAACCTCTTCCCCGGCACAGAACCCCTGAGCCAAAAAAAAAGCATATTTCCCCGGGGCAGGTGCACGGGGAGTAGCACCCTGTTGCTGGGGATCGGTGCTTTTTCCCGTTTTTCTTGTTTTTGGTGCAGAAAAACCATTTCCTAACACCCCTGGGATGATGCATTTTAGGAAGAATCCAGCAATTCCCAAATTCTTTAAAAAAAATTTTGGGTTTAAATTAATGCGTTTTCCCCAAAGGGTAATCACCCTTTCCCTTTTTCATCCACAAATTTAAATCACAGTATGGGGCCCAAATTTTTTGGGCAAAAATATCCTTTCCTGGGGGGGGGGGGAAATAGCAATTTTCCCCTTTTTAAAAATTTAATTTTTTCCTAGGGAAAACTTTTTTCAAGGCAAAAGTTGCAACAAAATTTTCAAACTTCATTTGGGCAGAAAGCTCCTTTGGCAAAAAAGGCACTTCCCTTTCAAGACACCTGTACCACACCTACAGGGGCCAAAACCCATCAGGTAGGGCCCCCGATAAATGGGTTTCAGAGGTGAAATTCTAAAACCGCTTGGTTTGCAAACCCGGGCGTCTGTGTGTGGGTAGGGGATTTCTGCAATTTTGTAGTAAATTTTTGGGCCCGTTTTTTCATTTTTTGCTTTCCCCCTCTGAAGAAACCAAGGGGAAAAATGATTTTTGGGGCAATAGTTTAAAGCCCCCCCAAAATTGAAACCCCCCTCCCTTTTCCCAAAAGTTTAATGCTGTACTTGGGTTTTTAAAACTTCTTTTTTAAAAAATAGCCTAGTACTTTAAATGCATTTTTTCCCCCCCTCTGTTTTATTTTACCTCCCCACTAATTTTTTTTGGACACCATATTTTGTACCAAGTAAAATTTAAAAAACAAAACATAGAAGAGATTACAAAACTGCACACCCTATTTTAAATTTTCAGGAAATTTCCCGCTGGGTTTCAACATGCAGGGTTTTAATGCTCACACCCAAATAACCCCCTTTACTTGTCCCTACCTTCCTGTAAATGTGGGATAATCATCCCCCCCAAGATACAGCTGTATTGTAAGGGGTCTGCTTGGGGGGGGGGCCCATGTCACAATGTTTTTATACAATAAGTAATTTAAATGCATATGCCCATTAAATTTTGGGATGATGAACATCAGCTGACACCTTACAACAAGGCAGAAACTTTTTGGGGGGCTAAATTTGGGGAGTTAGGGTGTTTTAACTTTAAAGTTGACCTTTTCTGGAAAATTTTCCCCCCCAAAAAACCTGGTAGCCTCACTGCTTAAAACATGGGACTTTGGGGCCCCATATCCGTCTTATGAGAAAAACCAAAGGCCTTTGGGTTTTCTAGGTCTTTTTTTGTTTCGCTCTTGGAAAAGGGAGACCCTTACCCTTCCCCTCCTTTGATCAAACCAAATTCTGGACTTGGAAATTTTCTTGGGGGCTCCTCCTCTAAAAATTTTCACTTTTGAAAACAGGGAATCCAAACGTTTCTCATTTTCATTGCAAAAGCGCCACACAGTACACGTGCACATAACATGGTAGATTTAGATTTCTTTCATTTGTAAAAGAAAATGTTTTTTCCCCGTTCTTTAGGACAGTCAATTTCCTCAAAATTTCCCTTTTGGGAAAAACTCTTGTAATTCAGCCAGGTTAGGTCTCTTGCCTTCTTTTTCAAAAACAGACTGGGGAAGGGGTTTTAGGGAAAAACTACTTGAAGGCTTGGGGGGACATAGGATGTGGCGGGAAACCCCCAAAAAACTGAAGATGCCGGTCGGGAGGGCTTTTCCCCCTTTGGGGCCCACGTGGGAAATTTTGGGGGAACGTTTTTGCTTTAGAAACAGTCAGGGGGAAAGAGGGGGGAAAGTTTAATTGGGGGAATTCCCCCCTTTTTTTTTTGTTTTATATGGTTTAATAGGGTGCCTTGCCCCCGCAGGTTTCTCCACATTCCTTCGCAGCCCTCCTCACTGGGAAGGCCCACTTGCATTTTTTGGGTTTTGGGAAACCTGATTTTCCCCGTGGGGCCCTTGTTTTTTTTTTCCCCCCAGAAATGAAGAGAACACTGACACATGAGAGCCCGCTCTCCCCGATCCCGCCCGTGGGATTTTCATGGGCTTTCCCCCACAACACCCCTCGTTTCCCCACCACCACCCCCCGGGGGTTTTGTTTACTTTCATTTAAAACCCTTTTTAGTGATTAACCTATATGGGAAAATTTCCAAAAAAATAAATAAAGGGGAAAAAACGCCCGCCCCCTTTGGGTTGGGGGTAAAAGATCAAAATAAAAACCCGCAAAACAGAATGCAAAAAGGGGAAATAGCATCCAAGCTAAAAAACATGCTAACGTGACACTTCCGTAGCCCAAAAGCAATAAACAAACCCAAAGCTAACGGAAAAACTGCCCATCCCAAAAAGGGAAAAATTTTAAAATTTTCCCGGGAGTGATGATGCCGAATTTTTTGGGGGGGGGGGGGGAAGCTCCCCCCTTTTTAATGGTTTAAAGGGGAAACCCGGCTGACACCAATTTTTTAAAAACCCCCAAACTTTTTGTAAAGCCCTTTAGGGATCCCCTGAGTACCCTGATGGAAAGCTTCAAGTTTGCTTTGGATGTCTGCGTAGGGGCAAGTCGGGTACAAAGTCTTCAGACAGGGGGTTTTGTCTTGAAAACACACCGGGTAATTATATGGGTTTGCTTAATTTAATCTCTCTAAATTTTTACTAAAAGCCGAAATTTCCCCGGGGTTAAAATGGAATATAATCGCTTCTAAAAAAAACCTGGCACCGGGGGGTCAAAAATTTCGCCAAAATGGTGGGTCCCAACCAAAAGCACCCTGAACCCCAGAGCTCCTTTTAAGGACAGTGAAAGTAACAAGGAAGGGTTTTTGAGTACCGGGTAAGGTCCAAAGCCCTTTGGGAATCAAACCCTCTCCCGCTGTTGCAACTTTTGGGGCAAAAAAGCCCTAAAAAGAAGGGGCTCACGAGAGCATGGAGCCGATACTGTCGCGTTTGTAGAAAGACACTTCTACGTGGATGATGGCCTAATATCCCTACCATCTGAAGCCAAAGCCATCGACCTCCTCCAGCGAACACAGGCCTCTCTCGCAGAATCAAACCTGCACTTGCACAAGTTCGTATCAAACAGTCCAGAAGTCACAGAGGCTTTTCCACTGGAAGATTGTGCTCCAGTCGTCAAAGACCTGGATTTAAGTGGAGAAACTGCACCCACACAACGGAGCTTAGGTCTACTGTGGGAGATCACGTCTGACACGTTCACCTATTCTGCATCAACCGTGGATAAACCATTCACTCGACGTGGAGTCCTATCCACAGTCAACAGTATTTTTGATCCCCTGGGTCTACTGGCACCTGTCACGATCCAGGGAAGAGCCCTCCTTAGAGAGCTTACCTCTGAACTATCTGACTGGGATACACCCCTCCCGGAAGACAAATCAAGCAGATGGGAAGATTGGAGAGATTCCCTCCAAGACCTGAAACAGCTTCACGTTCAGCGCACATATACGACAACCTCCCTCACGAAAGCTGTTCACAGGGAATTGTGTGTGTTCTCGGACGCGTCAATCAAAGCCATCGGGGCTGTGGCCTACTTGAAGGTGGTGCAGGAAGATGGGAAGACTGAAGTAGGTTTCGTTATGGGTAAGGTCAAGCTGGCACCCCTGTCAGAACCGACAATACCCAGGCTTGAGCTGTGTGGCGCAGTCTTGGCAGCAGAGATGGCAGACCTTATCCAGGATGAGCTGGACCTGAAGTTAGATGCCATTAAGTTTTACACAGACAGCAGAGTAGTGCTTGGCTATATTTGTAATGAAACAAAACGATTCTACACATATGTCTACAACAGAGTCCAACGAATCCGGCAGTCCTCAAAGCCTGAGCAATGGCACTACGTATGTACCAAAGACAACCCTGCTGACCACGCATCAAGGTCTTTACCCGCATCCCGCCTGGCGCAGACCTCTTGGTTCACTGGACCTTCCTTCCTGTGTCAGCCACCAGCAGAGATGGCAGACCTTATCCAGGATGAGCTGGACCTGAAGTTAGATGCCATTAAGTTTTACACAGACAGCAGAGTAGTGCTTGGCTATATTTGTAATGAAACAAAACGATTCTACACATATGTCTACAACAGAGTCCAACGAATCCGGCAGTCCTCAAAGCCTGAGCAATGGCACTACGTATGTACCAAAGACAACCCTGCTGACCACGCATCAAGGTCTTTACCCGCATCCCGCCTGGCGCAGACCTCTTGGTTCACTGGACCTTCCTTCCTGTGTCAGCCACCGGCAGAGAAAACGCAGACAGCTGAGAGGTTCAGTTTAATCGACCCTGAAAAGGACTCAGAAATCGACCTCAGGTACAAACTTCTGCTACCCACCTGGAGGAATCGGTACTCAACTCCGGACGCTTCGAGCGCTTCTCCACCTTTACTTCACTGGTAAGAGGAGTTGCATTCCTCGTACACATGGCAAGATCCTACAAACGTTCAAACCAAGACAGCAAGTGCAAAGGCTGGCATAAATGTAACTTACCTCGGACTCCAGACGAAATGGCACAAGCTGGGAAAGTTATCCTTAAAGCAACCCAGAAAACAGCCATGGCAAAAGAACTGTCAGCTCTCCATGCCAACAAACCCATACCAAAGAGCAGTCCTCTGAGGACACTCAACCCAATCTTGGAGGATGACCTTATCTGCGTTGGAGGCCGACTACAGCACTCTCATCTTGCTACCGCAGAGAAGAACCCGATAGTTCTGCCCAAAGGAAGTCACATTTCCCTACTGCTCACCACGGCATCACCATGAGCAGGGTGAGACACCAAGCCGTCATCTAACGGAAGGAGCGATTAGGGCAGCAGGACTGTGGCTCTTGGGAGGCAAGAAGCTCATCAACTCAGTAATCCACAAATGCCCTAACCTGCCGCAAGCTACGTGGAAAGCTGGAAGAACAAAAAATGGCGGATCTGCCCTCAGAACGACTTGAAATCTGCCCTCCTTTCACATACGTGGGCCTCGACGTATTTGGGCCCTGGTCTGTTACAACCAGACACACCAGAGGAGGACAGGCAGAGAGCAAGCGTTGGGCCATTATGTTCAGTTGTATGAGCTCCAGAGCTGTTCACATCGAGGTAATCGAATCTATGAACACATCCAGTTGCATAAATGCCCTCAGACGTTTCTTCGCACTCAGAGGCCCGGCTAAACAGCTCAGATCCGATTGCGGAACCAATTTCGTTGGAGCAAGCAAGGAGCTCGGGATGGACAAGGCAGTGCATAGATACCTCAGCGAACAAGGATGCAGCTGGGAATTCAACCCTCCGCACGCCTCTCATATGGGAGGTTCCTGGGAGCGTATGATCGGCGTTGCCAGAAGAATCCTCGATTCATGTTTCAACGGCAAAACACTCGCTTGACCCATGAAGTGCTATGCACACTAATGGCGGAGGTCATAGCGATCATGAATGCACGCCCCACTCTTACCTGTGTCTACGGATCCCGAGAAGCCCTTCATACTTTCTCCATCCATGATCCTCACACAAAAGTCGGGGGTTCCACCTCCCCCCGGAGACTTTTCCGACAAAGACCTGTACACAAAACAATGGAGGCAAGTCCAGGCCCTTGCAAACCAGTTCTGGACCCGCTGGAGTCGAGAATACCTACCTTCGTTGCAGCACAGACAGAAGTGGACAGTGCCCCCGAAGAAACCTTCAGGTTGGAGATCTGGTTCTGCTCAGGGACAAGCAGGCCGCTCGCAACTATTGGCCTATGGCCAGAGTCAATGCCACTTTCCCTGGGAAAGATGGACATGTAAGGAAGGTCGAAGTGAAAACAACTGACCAAGGCAAGGTCAAAACCTTTTCTCCGGCCCGACTGCAGAAATTGTTCTGCTCCTTCCTAAAGACTGATAGACAGACTATATTTAAGATCTGTACAAGTTCTAAGTGACCTCACATAGGTCAGGCGGGGAGTGTGTTGCCTCTCCAGGCATTTAATATTATTACATTTATTTCTTAAATAATTACTTTACAGTTTAAATTAGCTAATGTAAAAATTAATATTATTTTGTTGTTTTAGTTTTTGCGACGACGTCACTTCCGGTTTAGTCACTTACGGTTCAGTCTCTTCCGGCGATCTTCCTGTTGAACTTAGCTGGGTAGAAAGAATGGCCGACATGTGCATCGGAACATAATCAATCAGCATCCACTTGGAGGCATCAGAGTGGCAATGCCGTGAGTTGTTTTGATTGTTAAAGGACATGTTGAAGATGTTATATTATGATGGATTTAGTTCGAAAAACTGTTTGATGTGTTGTATACAAGCTAAAAAGTGATGCAATTGTCAATCAGAATGCCTCATTTCAGTATTGGACAGTTTCTGTTGTTATTTATAACTATGCATAACGTGATGTTAGTCATAAGGTTGTCATAAATTGACACAATATTTTTGTATTATTGTATTTGCAGTTTTCACCGTCTGTTGATGAAGAAGTGAAAGTAAAAGGTCAAGCTTACTACGACTTTGTCTCATTGGCTACGGTTTAACTCAGTGTTTAGTCAGAGTTTCGACACACTGCACGAGAACACTACAGTTAAATTAACGTTGGCAGGACTGGTTGCCCAATGTATTATGTCTTGTTTGCACTATGGGAAAAAGAGTGAAAGTATGAGCAGGTTTTATGATCAGCTGGAAGATAAAGATAAGATTAAAATTATTTTATTGATCCCAAACGTGTTAAAGCAGGGTTAGGAATATAATTCCAACACCAAGAGTCTAAATCAGCACTGAACGAAAATGAGCTAACGCTACATAGCACCGAGTGAGCTATGGCAATTTTTTTACTTCATGCCATCTGCACAAACCACATATCATATGAAACCTGAGCTTCCACAGATTCCATTGGTATAAGTCTTATCACTGTATGAACAAAACTCACTGAACTAGCAGCCAAGAAAGAGCAAGAAAACTGCTTCACTTTACAGAGCCATAGCTATAAGCAGTCTTTGCTGTTTGTGATCAAAAGTTGTGTTCAAGGTCATACAAACGCTGCTGAAGGTCATACAAACGCTGCTGAAGGTCATACAAACGCTGCTGGAGGTCATACAAACGCTGCTGGAGTTCATAAAATGCTGCTGAAGGTCATACAAACGCTGCTGGAGGTCATACAAACGCTGCTGGAGGTCATACGAACGCTGCTGAAAGTCAACCCAATGTCTCTGTGTCACTTTGAAATGATTACTGATAATCTATCATTATTTATTTCTAATAAACTGGTACGGCACAACAAGCGATGCCATTTTTGACAAATCTCCAAGCAGTTGACAGTGAGTGAGTCGCCAGCTAACCAATCAGAGCAGAGTGCGCTTTTGCAAAGGTGGGGGCATGGGCTCTTCAGAGCGTTTTCAGACGGAGTGAAAAGTGGTCATTGTTCGGAATTTTTAGACTTCGGCCCTCCGAAAAGGCTTGACAGGAAGCACACTGAAACAATAACTCGTGTTTTTATCCTCGGTCTTCTTTTATTTTTATTATGAAATGACCACAGGTGACCACAGGTCATAAATCTGAAATGATCAAACCACATACAAGAGGTTAGATAAATAATATTAATGAAATTGCTTGTGTTCTGGACCCTATTCTTTTTTAAGCTGTGGCTTTTATTTATCGAGTCGCATTTATTTGTTAGTACTTCCGGTCAAACCGGAAGTGGCTATTCAGGAAGTGATTCCAATGCCTACTTAGCTACCTTAACACTAATAATCATATCTTCCACCATCCTCGTCTTGCTAGCTGTATAATCGCAATGTTTGTAAGTACTGCAGCTTGTTAGGTCCTTAGCTACGCATCAACAGCATTGTTTTGGTTATTGGATGGTCGATTTGTACCACTTTATATGGCACTAGCTATGTTTTCCCTATCTGTTTATTGTCTGTGGAGTGATACCAGCAAAGCTCCAACCTTTGTGCACTTAGTTATTGCAATATGTTATATTGTGTATTTGTATTTTTAGTGTATCCAGTTTCGTAACTGATATATATATTTACATTTGTGTTTCAGTTTCACATCTTTGAATTTGAGTAAACATTCATAATCGGCAACCTGCTTCATGGAGTTATTCATTAACAATTAGTTTAGCTGAACTGGATAGTGGGATTGCTGCTCAGATCCACCCAGACCAGTACAGTGAAAAAACAGCATAACATCAAGCTGTAAGAAAGGAACGGCTGGAAAAAAGACCGAAGGACTGTCATACAGGCCCCGAGCAAGCCTCCACGACACCCTCCCCTGACGTCTTAACCTCAGTGAACACACACATCTCGCCTCATCATGGCAGAAGGGGGCTATGCATACACCACAGTGCCTGAAGAACGTTTCCAAGAAGAGGACCACAAGTCAATACGGTCTCGTTCCTCAAAAGCATCACGCAGTTCTTCATCAACCCAGACCGCCATCAAAGCCCGAGCCAAGGCAGAAGCAGGACGCTCCAAGTTTGCCTACGCTCAGAGGGAAATAGAACTCAAAGTAGAGAAGGTCCGCCTGGACGCCACCCTAGAGGCTCTACAAACAGAAAAGGAAATGGATGCTGCACTGGTAGAAGCAGAAATACTGGAGTCAGGTTTGATAGACTCAGACCATCAGTCACACCGCAGTAGAGGTTCTAACTCTCTCTCACCCCAGACACGACTCCAGCGTACAGAACCACTATGTACAGGACCAACTCAGCCTGAAGTCTAACTCACACATCCACATGCCTCATCTTATCAGGGTTACCACTAGTTACGAGCGACATAAAGCAGCCTATTACACCCATGCTTTACTCACCCCTGCCTATGAAAACAGAGGCGCTCTGGCAGAACGATCGAGGATGGATGGAAGAGGTCGACAGCGACCCCTTGACGATCGCCCATGGCAACCAGGGCAGAAACGGTCAACCAAGCAACCCTGACACCTCCATCACCAACGACTTGCCAGGTATCTCGCACGGAGGCCAGTTGGTGACCTCAGGGCTAACCAATTTCGATGACAAACCAGAGAATTTCTGGGATGGAAGTCCACCTTTTACGGCGCCACCCACAGGTCTGGGCCTGTCTGCAGGAGAAGAGCTTGATCTCCTCATCAAATGGCTTGCAAGGAGTCCTCAGAACAGGCAAGAAGGCTCAAAGCAGTCAACATCAGGCACCCCCAGGTCGGATTGATGAGGCTTGGCGAGGCTGGGAAGCGTACTATGGGCTCACCTGAGGCATATGAAAGGGCTCTGTTTGTTAACTGGAAGACTTTCCGAAGGTGCGTACATTGACCCTCACAAGCTCAGCGACCTGGGCGATCTGCGCCTAGAACACGAAGCTTGCCGAAGA
This sequence comes from Eleginops maclovinus, assembly GCF_036324505.1. Taxonomy (NCBI): domain Eukaryota; kingdom Metazoa; phylum Chordata; class Actinopteri; order Perciformes; family Eleginopidae; genus Eleginops; species Eleginops maclovinus. The sequence continues at coordinate 2,940,728 of NC_086364.1, forward strand.
TTGACGGTATACCTGGCCTGATCTACTAGACTCCTCCAGAGGAGCTGGCTCCCATCGCGACAAGCTTCCATTTTATCTTCCAGGATAAGGGGCTTTAATTTGGGTACAAATACAAGGAAATGTACAATGTGGCTTTCCCCACCTTTTACTGTGTTTGCTGACTTCTCACGCAGGAAGCCAGAGTTAAAACAGATCCCAGCTTCAACCTCCCCCTCCCGCACAGCACCGAAAAAGAAAGAGAGGTTAGACAGACATACGAAGACAGCCATATCAGTACACAAGACGCAAGTGTCCCCCACAGAGAAGAGAAAACCTGTAAACATCGACCCTGGGAACCACTGCCCCAACCATGACAAAGCCCACCCCACTGAGGAAATGTAGAGGCTTAGGGAGAAGAACCTAGAAGAGCGCAAGAGTTCCTTAAAAGACAATCACATATGTTTCCCAGTGCTGCTCTCAACAGCCCACCTAGCTAGGGACTCGTCACAGAGGTAGACTGCAAGGATATGCGGCATGCAACCGCAACACCTCAGCACTCCCACCCAGGATGCTCCCTGGAAGTCAAGTCGTCTCCCACCGCTTCAGAGAACGGGGAGGAGGGAGAACAACCTGCGGAAAACAGGAAGTCCCAACAGTGCACGGAAGTATGCGGGAGAGGGAATGAGTCTCAGGGCATGTTCCAAAGATCTGCCTCGTCCAATGTACTTCCCCGAAGGACGAAGGGAGAGTAGAGAAGGATGTAACGCATCTTGGACGAGGCATGAACCCGTCCTTGGCGGACGTCAGGTCGGAGTTCTTCAGCATCTTCAAGTGGCGTTGTAATAGTCCATCGCCATACACGCTCAGGACATGTTCAGGACTCAAGGAGACAAGCTGGGAGAAAAAGGCCGTGGTTTGTTGTGGATTCAGCCAACGGGAAGGTAGTTTCCCTCTCCCACACTCCATCGAATTGCAACCAAATCCCAAACAAACCCGTTCGGAGATCCCTAACCCCAATGCTTGCTCGACACCACGGACACTGAGACGGATCGAGATGAGATCCCACCTCTGTTCCAGATGCAAATACTCCTGTTGCTCGGTGGTAGAGACAATTTGAGGAGTAACAAAGTAAGAAGCAATAACGGTCCACATGACGCCACATTCGCCCAAAAAGATGGACCGTGATGGTCGTTGTCGGCGTCGTGTGCCTAGGGAGCGGCAAGCCGCCCATGTCGGAAACATTCAAAACTCCATTCTGGAAAGGGTCGGCCCCAGTTTACTCAGCCGATGGCAACAGCAAATCCAGGTGAAAGAGACGTTCGGCCCACAACTACCCAGCGTTGGACACCACAGACAGCACACAGGACACTCGATGGAGAAATCCTGGTCAGTCAGTCTTCATTCCACACAGCCAATGACAACAAGCGCGCTCCTTCAATGGATGACCTGAGGTTCTGCAGATCTATGGACGACGAGTATCGACAAGACATGTCCTAAAAGTTGGTTGCACCTCTTCCTTTCCAGTTCCCCACGGAAAAGAATGCCCAACAACAGGGAGTACGCCAAAGCCGTCTCAACTCTCTCCGCCGCACTCTAAAGCAAGCATAGCCACAGATGAAAGACCCCCCACTCCTAGAGTTGTCGGGAAGACTGCTTACCAAACAAGCATGCAGAGATCGCTCCACTTTACAGAAAGGCAAGAGTGTTGGTATCTCCCCATCATTCGGAGTTTATCACCCAAAGAAGCCAGGGAAAGATACGTGTGTGTGTTGACTCCCAGCGCACCTTACAAAGGAGTCTCTCTCAACGACGTACTCCCAAGGCCCTGATCCTACAATACCTCTTAGGGGTGTCATGATATTCCGGAAGGAAAACCGTTGCCATCACTGCGACATTCAAGCACCATGGTTTCACTGCTTCATAGTGCAGTGAAGCCACAGGGACTTCCTACGCTTCTGGTGGTTCCAACAACAACGACACGGACAGTGTCATTGTGGATTACAGAATGTGCGTTCCCTTGTCTTGGCAACAGCCCATCCCCGCCGGCGCCATTTACGGCCTGAGGAGGAGCAGGCCAAGAAGAAGAAAAGAAATTCGGAAGCGTCGCAAGAAGTTCATCGAACGAGAGTTCTACGTAGACGACGCACTAAAGTCCTTCCGCTACCGAAGAGAGGCCCATCAGTGTCCTCAGACTGTGCTCGAATGATGCTTGCAGAGTTCCAACCTCAGGCTGCATATAATAGCTCCAATAGACCTGCTGTGCTAGAAGCATTCCCTCCAGGAAGATGTGCCAAGGGATATCAAGGATCTCAACCTCCTCTCCGAATGACCCTCCCCTCTACAAGCCAGCCTCGGAGTGTCTGGTACATTGCTACGACAACATTCCTGTCTAATTCTGGACATGGACGACAACAAAACATTCACCCCGTAGAGGAGTGTTGTATACGGTAAACAGCCTGTATGACCCCCTCGGCTATTAGCCCTGATCACAATACAACGAAGGCTGCTTCCCTAAGAGACCTCACCAAGCAAGCCGAGGGGACTGGGACTCACCCTCCGGAAACAGGCGGTAAGCTGAGTGGACCGGTGGAGAGACTCATTAAAAGACCTACAGGTGCTACCAGATACACGCACCTACACATCTTCTCTCCCTCTAGTACTCTCTCAAGAGCTTTGTGTCTTCGCGGAAGACCCTCTACTGAGCTTGGCCATACGCAGCAGTTGCTTATCTGAGAGCCACCCACTAAAGAGGGTCAGGATGAGGTCGTTCGTCTTTGGAAAAGCCAAGTGGCGCCCTCAACCAGACCCTCTCTTTATCCAGTGAATGGAATTGTGCCCAGCAGTGCTTGCAGGTCGAGATTGCAGAGTGGATGTGGAAGAGATGGTCAGGAGGTCGACGTATCACAATACTAACTAGAAGCAAGGTAGTCCTTGGGTACATTCACAATCAAGAAGGCGTTCTTTGTCTAAGTGAACAACAGAGTTCAACGGTTTACGACAGACAACATCCCCAGTCCAATGGAGAGGAATGTGCCTACGACCACACCCAGCTGACCACGGGTCTAGTGTCTAATCCCCAGCGGCATTATTAAGCAGCACAACATGGCTCTCCGGACCAGCCTTTCTTAGGAAATCCATATCACCATCCTCTCAACCCAAGAGGCATTCAACCTCGTTAACCCCGCTTCCGACTCTGACCTACGCCCCGAGATTGCTGTGAACCTCACCGTAGTATCTCAAAAACCTAACAGACCCCACACGCTTTGAGCGTTTCTCAAAGTGGACCTCTTTACCACCACTGTTGCACGCTTGATCAATATTGCCGTTACTTCACCCTGCCTGCACCAGAAGGGCAGCTGCAGAGGATGGCAACGTTCTGTCCATGGGGCCCCTCAGAGGTGGAGATGGACAGAGCCGGATCTTCGTGATGAGAGTGTTCAGAGCATGAGCTTTATGCAGATGAGCTAAAGAGGCATAGCCTCCGAACAAAGTACTCCCCCCTCGTAGCAAGAAGGCTGTGAAGCTACACCCTATCATCGACAGCAATGGGCTTCTTCACGAGTTCGGAGGCCGCATACTCATTCTATGCTTGCAACAGAAGAAACAAATCCCATCATCATCCCGGGCCGCAATCACTCGCAACCTGCTTGTGCGTCATCAACCTGTAGGCTGTGTAGGAAGCATCAGGAGACACTTTAAGAGGGTGGCTGTCAGAGCAGCCGGACACTGGGTGGTTGGAGCTAAAAGATGCATCAGCAGCTTTCTCTTCAAGTGCGTCACCTGCAAGACAGTTCGTTGGGATGACAGAACACCAGCAAATGCAGATCTGCGGCCCTAACGAGCGTCTACAAGTAGCCCTCCATTCACCTATGTCGGTGAGGATGTCTTCGAGAAATGGGAGGTTACTTCACGTCGAACAGTGGAGGCCACGCCAACAGCAAAAGATGGGCTGTCATGTTTCTCATGTATGTGCACAAGGGCCGTGCACATCGAAGTAATAGAAGCTATGAGTGCAGCAGTTGCCATTATTGCCCTGAGAAGTCTTCGCCATCCCAGGAGGCCAGCCCAAGCAAGTACGCTCAGACCGTTGGCACCTACTTCCTATCGGTGCCTGCCGAGTAATCGAGATGGAAATAATACAAAGCTCCAGCTCAGAGACATGGAGAAATATCTTCTGGAGCACATACTGCTCCTGGGTATTCACCCACCCCACTCATCTCACATGGGGGCGAGCATGGAGAGCGCATGATTGGAATCGCCCGTCGGATCCTCGACTGCATGTTTTTTTTCCTTCTTCAATGTGATCATCGCGTCCTAACACACGCAATATCCCTGATACCCTTTAGGGCTGAGATAAACTGCGGTGATGAATGCAAGACCCCTCGTCCCAGTGTCTCAGAACCGGAGTCTCTCTCATCCTTACTACAGCTATCGATATTGACCACAGAAGAACTGCACAGCCGTCCTCCACCAGGTTTCACTTTGGGGAAGGAGACCTCATCAAGGAAGGAAATCCAGAAACGGTTCAGAGTCTAGCGGAACACCTTTTGGAACAGTGGCGACGATGTGTATCTACCACACGCTTCAAAGCCGTCGGCACAAGTGCAGGAAAGAAGCCCAGTCCACAAGTAGGTAGTCATCGTCCTGATGAGTGACATTCAAGCAAGAGAAATCAGTGGACTATGGCTTTTGTCATGGAGACTCTTCTAGCCAGGACGGGGTCGTGAGGAAAGTAGGACATCTGAGTCGTCAAGGAAGGCACCCAGGAGAGTCTTCTACCGTCCGTGACCGAAGTGGTCCTCCTCCTTTCCCACAAGACTAGTACTTTTGGTTGTATCTGGCTCGTTTAGAGACCACCCCAGGGGGGGGGGGAGGGGTGCCGGGGGAAGCGGGGGGGCCGGGTGCCGCGCGACGGGGGGGGA